>NC_091282.1:1073296578-1073299078 GCF_032444005.1 Ranitomeya imitator
TGTGGTGGTGATGATGATGGGAGTACCTGTACTCTGTGTGGTGATGATGATGGGAGTACCTGTACTCTGTGTGGTGGTGATGATGATGGGAGTACCTGTACTCTGTGATGATGATGATGGGAGTACCTGTACTCTGTGATGATGATGATGATGATGATGGGAGTACCTGTACTCTGTGTGGTGATGATGATGATGGGAGTACCTGTACTCTGTGTAATGGTGATGATGATGGGAGTACCTGTACTCTGTGTGGTGGTGATGATGATGGGAGTACCTGTACTCTGTGTGGTGATGATGATGGGAGTACCTGTACTCTGTGTGGTGGTGATGATGATGGGAGTACCTGTACTCTGTGATGATGATGATGGGAGTACCTGTACTCTGTGATGATGATGATGATGATGATGATGGGAGTACCTGTATTCTGTGTGGTGATGATGGGAGTAACTGGACTCTGTGTGGTGATGATGATGGGAGTACCTGTACTCTGTGTGGTGATGATGATGGGAGTACCTGTACTCTGTGTGGTGGTGGTGGTGGTGGTGGTGATGATGATGGGAGTACCTGTACTTTGTGTGGTGATGATGATGGGAGTACCTGTATTCTGTGTGGTGATGATGATGGGAGTACCTGTATTCTGTGTGGTGATGATGATGGGAGTACCTGTATTCTGTGTGGTGATGATGGGAGTAACTGTACTCTGTGTGGTGATGATGATGATGATGATGATGGGAGTACCTGTACTCTGTGATGTGTGGTGATGATGATGGGAGTACCTGTACTCTGTGTGGTGGTGGTGATGATGATGATGATGGGAGTACCTGTACTCTGTGTGGTGATGATGATGATGGGAGTACCTGTACTCTGTGTGGTGGTGATGATGATGGGAGTACCTGTACTCTGTGTGGTGGTGATGATGATGGGAGTACCTGTACTCTGTGTGGTGGTGATGATGATGGGAGTACCTGTACTCTGTGTGGTGGTGATGATGATGGGAGTACCTGTACTCTGTGTGGTGGTGATGATGGGAGTACCTGTACTGTGTGGTGATGATGATGGGAGTACCTGTACTCTGTGTGGTGATGATGATTATGGGAGTACCTGTACTCTGTGTGGTGATGATGATTATGGGAGTACCTGTACTCTGTGTGGTGGTGATGATGATGGGAGTACCTGTATTCTGTGTGGTGATGATGGGAGTAACTGTACTCTGTGTGTGGTGGTGGTGGTGGTGGTGGTGATGATGATGAGAGTACCTGTACTCTGTGTGGTGATGATGATGGGAGTACCTGTATTCTGTGTGGTGATGATGATGGGAGTACCTGTATTCTGTGTGGTGATGATGATGGGAGTACCTGTATTCTGTGTGGTGATGATGGGAGTAACTGTACTCTGTGTGGTGATGATGATGATGATGATGATGGGAGTACCTGTACTCTGTGATGTGTGGTGATGATGATGGGAGTACCTGTACTCTGTGTGGTGGTGGTGATGATGATGATGATGGGAGTACCTGTACTCTGTGTGGTGATGATGATGATGGGAGTACCTGTACTCTGTGTGGTGGTGATGATGATGGGAGTACCTGTACTCTGTGTGGTGGTGATGATGATGGGAGTACCTGTACTCTGTGTGGTGGTGATGATGATGGGAGTACCTGTACTCTGTGTGGTGGTGATGATGATGGGAGTACCTGTACTCTGTGTGGTGGTGATGATGGGAGTACCTGTACTGTGTGGTGATGATGATGGGAGTACCTGTACTCTGTGTGGTGATGATGATTATGGGAGTACCTGTACTCTGTGTGGTGATGATGATTATGGGAGTACCTGTACTCTGTGTGGTGGTGATGATGATGGGAGTACCTGTATTCTGTGTGGTGATGATGGGAGTAACTGTACTCTGTGTGTGGTGGTGGTGGTGGTGGTGGTGATGATGATGGGAGTACCTGTATTCTGTGTGGTGATGATGATGGGAGTACCTGTATTCTGTGTGGTGATGATGGGAGTAACTGTACTCTGTGTGGTGATGATGATGATGATGATGATGGGAGTACCTGTACTCTGTGATGTGTGGTGATGATGATGGGAGTACCTGTACTCTGTGTGGTGGTGGTGATGATGATGATGATGGGAGTACCTGTACTCTGTGTGGTGATGATGATGATGGGAGTACCTGTACTCTGTGTGGTGGTGATGATGATGGGAGTACCTGTACTCTGTGTGGTGGTGATGATGATGGGAGTACCTGTACTCTGTGTGGTGGTGATGATGATGGGAGTACCTGTACTCTGTGTGGTGGTGATGATGATGGGAGTACCTGTACTCTGTGTGGTGGTGATGATGGGAGTACCTGTACTGTGTGGTGATGATGATGGGAGTACCTGTACTCTGTGTGGTGATGATGATTATGGGAGTACCTGTACTCTGTGTGGTGATGATGATTATGGGAGTACCTGTACTCTGTGTGGTGGTGATGATGATGGGAGTACCTGTATTCT